>NC_047503.1:47770225-47780225 GCF_902827115.2 Pseudochaenichthys georgianus
AGCCGACGGCCAAGAAGCACGTACGAACTGCGAATGCGTGAGTGGCAATAACTCTCCTCACCAGCAAGCGGCGGTAGTGTGTATTCGTCATTCAAAAGAGGCAACAACCGGAAGACAGACTGCGTGATAACCGAGAGAAGAAGAAGAACAGACTGCGTGATCTAAACAAACAACAAATAGCGTGTGTTCCATTTTCACTCTACAGCGAGAAGCTCACGGGGCTTTCCCGAACCTGAGTCGAGAGCTGGAGGTAAATTAAATCTCACATTTGCCTTCTTAATAGTTTGTTTGGGTCCCTCACTTCCGTTTCGCTTCTCATGCTCTGATTCGCTAGCTGAACAGCCAATCAGAGTGATTTCTTTTGCCGACTGCCTTTGGCCGACAGCCGAAAAGGCGTCGGCACGGCTGAAAAGACCCGACGGTGCGGGACACACCAATCTGAGTAGGGCGTGTCGACGCTCATCGTCGGCCTGACGCCCACCGACGCTGATAATCGGCCTGGTGTGTCCGGGGCTTTAGAGGGAGTGCAGGTTTAGGGCACTCCCACACACTTGGAAGAGTGCTCGCTGGGCGTCACCTTTGTGTGACCAAGCCCCGTCCACTTGAATCAGTGAGAAGAGCATAGAGGCTTTAAGATAAGATAAGATGGAACTTCATTTTTCACTTGGGGAAATCCAGCAGCAGAAGAGTCAGAATGAAAAACTGAAATTAATATAATAATACAGCAAAAATAAATTGATAAAGTAACGAGATATCACAGTAAAAAGTTGGGCATTTGTATGAGCATGTTAAATGAGGCATGTGTCTTGGATTTGGATGTACAGAAAAGCTCACATGCTCGGCGACCACTTCCTGTATAAGAACAGGATGAAGAACCCGTCTCTGTTTTGTCGTCAAAGTCAGCGGGTTGTGGATCTATTTTGTTGTCTAGGCTGCACTGGATGTTGGAGAAGAGACAGGTGGAGAGGACGACATTCTCCTCACAATCTATCCATCAGGAGAAATAGGAAGTGTAATCAAACTTCAGTAAACACTATAACTGAAAGTTGCTCAGCAGGGACAGCACGTCGAGGCGTCTCGTGCCGACACATCATCCACTCAGAACCTTTGAACAACTCGCATCTGAATGATTAATAGGACCTGGAAGGTGTCAGAACACATGTGTCCAAACCCAGCGCGAGTGGCGGAGGCAGCCACTTTTTGAGCGATGTGGTGTTTATTTAATAAGCAGGTTGGTTGGAGCATGTCAATTATTTCTGGGCACTGGGAGGCATGGGAAGAGAGGAGGGAGGGGGGGGGGGGGTTGTGAGGACTTTCGGTACATGGAAGATGAAGCGAGAAAGGAGCAATCTGCAGTGGGTTTCCGTTTGTGTGTTTCTACGTGATTGGATTCCAGGACAACAAACACAAGGGAAATCAAACGGTAGACATTACACAACATCGCATGGAGAACACGCCGGCAGGTTTGGGCTCTCCCCCTCGATCCAATTACGCAGCTGAAAAATAATATTCATTTTTCAGCCCGTTTAGTATTTAACTTGTATTGTGGCATGTTGGAATTTAATCAGTACTGGGAAGAGACAATAAGAAGGTTTAGACGGTATCTCTGGAGCCACATGTATCCTCCTGGCCTGAGATCAAATCCCGGCAGTACCTCATCTCCAGCGTCTTCTCCGAAGCCCAAACCGTCCTACTCTTTCCACGATGAAAGGAGCCCAGTGGGTGTCGACCACAAAGCCGTTTGAAAAGCCCTGAACGTGCTTATTCAAAGCCGAGAGCTCGTTCATTATTCAACATAAGCCGTGCAGTCATGTATAATTTTGTCAGGGTTCACCTCGTGATTTATTGCTGATGATGTGCAAGTTTAAAGTCTATTCCAGCCTTTCCGTCAGAACCTCTGAGGCCTCGGAGGCGAAACACAAGATGTTACAGAGAAACAGTCTGCTAGTGTCGGCCAGATTTGCTGCAACGCTCACAACATCAACGATGAAGCATCAAAGAGCAGCCGAGTCCAGACAACAGATCCCACCTCGGTCCATCACAGTGTTCGACTTAATGAGAGCTGGGTGAACATACTGTCTTTCTTAAGGCTGTCTGAGTGAAGAGTACAAAGCGTGGACAGTTGGTGTAAAGCCTGTGCTGCAGTACAGAGAGGAGTTGGCCAAGGCTGGAAGTAAAACATGGCAACTGGCATGCCTAACCCCCGACCCTAACGCGGCTGCTAAATCCTAAGAGCTGTTACAGGACGGGTCAATTGTGTAACTTTTTATTTTATTCTAATACTTGTGTATGCATACTTCTTCGTAACATTAAGCTGTCTTTGGCTCTTTTTCTGCTGTAACAACGTAAATGTCCTCTCTCTGGGACTAATTCTGATTCTGAACTGGAAGGTTCGATAGAAAAACCCAAACTCCAGGATCCAGATGTGTCAGACAAATTTAACTTTCCTGTAAAAGTCAGATTTCTAAGGGATGATCAATATTTAAAAAGTGGTACATCGATTATGATGTTATCGGAGTTGTGTGGCGCAGTGGGTTGTGCGTTGGTGTTCGGATCAGGGGGTCGCAGGTTCAAACCCCACTGCAGTCAGCATGTCGTTGGGACACTTCACCCCAAATTGCTCCTGTGGGGATTGCCCACAGTATTGAGTATGTATCATTACCCCCTATGGGCCAAGTGGTGCATTACATGCTAACCTTAGCGCCGGCTTTTCACCTTACAACCCCTATATGTTTGTACACATGCCTAAAACCCTAACCCTAACCCGTGTGTCCAGAATTACAAATTCATTTTTGTTGGCCTGAAAGTAAAGCTTTAGATAGAATTAACTTGAGATACATCTTTGCTATTATTGGTGAAAATGTAGGAAACTCAACGTTGTCCTGTATCCCTATATGTGTTGGTGTGTAACATGCTTTTCACATGCATTATATCGATATGGCATCGCTACAATACAGATACACTCCAAGCTGGTGAAATGAATCCTATCAAATCCAACCCTTCAGTCAAAGTAGGCACATTTTTGACGATGTAACATTGCATGAAGTTGCCACAACCTTTTAAATTGAACTTCGGATTCGATTGGACTGCTCATATCCCCAAGCATGACCAAATCCAATTAAATCATGTGACTGATATGTGAAGTGAGTCTGCATCATATATTCCGTATGTGGCAGGAGAACTGAGGCGCTAGTTGGGAGTTCATGGAAGGATAGATGCTGCACCCTGCACTGTCAATTACCAGCGCTCCTTCAGCAAGAACCTGGCAGTATCAGTGTGTGTGTGTGTGTGTGTGTGTGTGTGTGTGTGTGTGTGTGTGTGTGTGTGTGTGTGTGTGTGTGTGTGTGTGTGTGTGTGTGTGTTCCCCCTCAGGCCAAGCTTATATTTGCCAATTTTTCTTCTGTCTCCTCCACCATCCATCAGCTTCCCCTCCCATCAGCAGGCCGGGCCACCATTTTGATTTAAGGCGAAGTCCCCCCGAAAATATGACTCGCCTTTTTCGTTCAGAGCGGACCGCAAATCAGGCCGATAAGGTCTTAGCTTAGTGTTAATGGTGCCGAAAATTAAATGAAGGCGAGAAAGAGGTGTTGCAGAAAGATGTGAGGACGAGATAGAGTTATGAGACGACGAGGTGGAGGATGGTCGTTGTTAACTTGTGAGAGAATTAAGAAGAGGTAAGAGCGGGGATGGGGAGGAGAGAGAGAGAGGGGGCGAGCAGGGTGGACGAACGCTGGGATGCCGTTTCGGGAAAAAATGCGGTAATTGTCCGGCTCCACTTGATAACGAGGCCATTTCATTTTCACTCCACAAACTATACTGTTAATGGGATTTCTGCTCTCTGCCCCTGCTGACACACACACACACACACACACACACACACACACACACACACACACACACACACAAAAATTGAATTCCACATACATACCAATTCTCCCTCCGATATCCCTCTCTCCATTGAACTCCAGGTCTGTATTCCAATAGCCGATACACACAGAGGTTTTTTTTCATTCTCATCTGTTTCCACATCTTGCCGGCGTTTATTATTTTACTTTCATGCCAATAAACCGTGTCAGTGCGAACCGGATTGAAATAGAGTCAGAGATTAGGAGGTGTCACATCCTGTTATTTTCGCACACGGCTTTTTCGATTACACAATGTCCTCCAAAAAAAGGATAACTGCTCCGAGCTGCTACTCACAGCAGGGAGCCAGACATCCGTCATCAGCTCCAAGGAGAAGAGAGTAAACACTCTGACGCTGCAGATGGAAAGGAAGCATGGAGTGTGTGGGAAAGAGAGAGCGGCTAGAAACGCAAATTACAGATGTGTTCGACCGAGGGCTCGCTTGCATACATGTTGCAGATCAACAGATCTACAGTATAAAGAGGTGAGCATGCTGATGATGACAGAAAGCATATGTATTTATGAAGCATAAACTACACTGAACAAAAATATAAACGCAACACAGCATGATTATTGCACAGGTGTGCCTTAGGCTGGCCACAATAAAAGGCCACTCTAAAACGTGCAGTTTTTCTTTATTGGGGGGGTCTGGGGGGGTCGGAAAACCAGGCAGTATCTGGTGTGAGGGGTAGGGGTAGGGGTAGGGTTAGGGTTAGGGGTAGGGTTAGGGGTAGGGTTAGGGTAATGTTGTGAATCGAGTGGCCTGTGTTCGTCGTCCATTACATACGCCTGCTCATACCATAACCCCACCACCACCACGGGCCACTCGATTCACAACATTACCCTACCCCTAACCCTAATCCTACCCCTCACACCAGATACTGCCTGGTTTTCGGACCCCCCCAGACCCCCCCAATAAAGCAAAAATGCACGTTTCAGAGTGGCCTTTTATTGTGGCCAGCCTAAGGCACGCCTGTGCAATAATCATGCTGTCTAATCAGCGTCTTGATATGCCACACCTGTGAGGTGGGATGGATTGTCTCGGCAAAGGAGAAGTGCTCACCATCAGATTTGTGAACAATATTTGAGAGAAATGGTTATTTTTTGTATATAGAACATGTTTTAGATCTTTGAGTTCATCTCGTGAAAAATGGGAGCAAAAACAAAAGTGTTAGGCCATTTGATGTTGGTATCCTGACACAGAAAATAAAATGTATAAATGTACAAACTGTCCCAATCTCATCCTACACACATGGTGTACAATGCTCAGCAATGAAAGAACGCTCACAACGGCTCAGAGTCCTCGAGGTAAAACCAGAAAGGAATAACATCCCATTTCCAGCGCAGTGACGTCGTGAACAGCCTCAGATCTAAGGTCCATGTTGTCTTTTCAGGACTAGAGAAAGCACCTCGTGGCTTCCTGACATGCTTTCAAGACGCCTGCGTTTCATGATGTGCTGGGCTCATTATTATTACATGTTTGTTTACCTCGTTCAAGAGTCAAGGCAAGAGCAGCAAGACTTCTAACGAACACCCAGCAGGGGGCTTGTGTTGTTCCTGCTTTAACCTCGTAATACTGTCTTCAAGCACATTTTAGAATACATTTTGAAGATTGCTTTTTTTAATGACCTATAAGGACACGCATGGCAGACCTCCAGCATGTATCTCCTCCAGACACTGGAGATCAAGATAACTGAAGCCTTTGAGATGTAATCCCAAAGGTCCACCAATGCAGCTTTGGTCAGAACACTTTTAATGATATCTACAGTTTGGATTTGAACAGATTTAATCCGCAGAAAACTACCAATCCTTTGTAAATCTTGTCATGGCTTTCTTTAGAAGTGTGTACTCTATATGCAGTTTTCAAGTATAGAAACTAGGGCTGTCAAGTTAAAAAAATTAACGCCACTAATTATTTTAACGCGATTAACGCATGTGTAGTTTCAGAGCGCATCGAGTTTAAAATACCATCTGCTAACAGCCCCGCTCCTGCCGCCCGCTTGTGGCAGACCACACTTCCACGCTCACCGGCAGGCACCGACTGGCCATCGGGAGGACCGTACGTGCATTGTTGTTGTTAGCATCTGGTGCTAGCTAGCTGCGCTAACGGATATAAGGAGCTGTTTAAATGAAAACAGAGTCGCGACATTTCGCCACAACTGTGCCGAGCACTTGACTTGATGCAGGAAGCAGACAGTGGGACATTGGAGGAGAAGTGAGCACACTCATGATTGCAGCAACATGATTGCAGCGTCCAG
Source organism: Pseudochaenichthys georgianus (assembly GCF_902827115.2). Lineage (NCBI taxonomy): Eukaryota > Metazoa > Chordata > Actinopteri > Perciformes > Channichthyidae > Pseudochaenichthys > Pseudochaenichthys georgianus. The sequence continues at coordinate 47,776,387 of NC_047503.1, forward strand.
GCAGCTCCCGTTAGAGCATATGCCTTGAGTTGCACATAGCTCCAACGATCCAACACACACACACACACACACACACACACACACACACACACACACACACACACACACACACACACACACACACACACACACACACACACACACACACACACACACACACACACACACACACACACACACACACACACACACACACACACACACACACGTGTATTGTATTATTGTATGAGAGGTTCCAGGTTGTTGTGTTTAATATTCAGAGAATATTTGTCATTGTTCAAATGATAATAAACATTAGCATAAAGCATATTTGTCCACTCATATGTTGATAAGAGTATTAAAAACTTGAAAAATATTCCTCTAAGGTACATTTAGAACAGATCAAAAATGTGCGATTAATTTGCGATTAATCGCGATTAACTATTTTAATCGACTGACAGCCCTAATAGAAACATATGTGCTTTCCCTTGCACTGATGGATAAAGTTCAATACGCAACTTGAGATGCAAGAATGGCGTTAGAGTTAAGAGTTGACATTGACGAGCGGATTATTCCACCCAGTTTGCAAACTATTTATAAGATGATAAAAGCTAAATAGTACGACATTAGCCAATGGGTTAAAAACTTGCATTTCGGACAATGCGCTTCACCTCCTTCACTTCACACAACGGCAATTTCAATTTAATTCCATTCAAACAAAGACATGACATTTGTAAACATGAGTTTTGACTACAGACGGAAAGCATAACTCTTTCCAAACCACAAAGTTGCCCCTTGCTGTTTAAAGAGACTGATATCAATTTGATTGGTTTCACATCTCATTTTGTGAAATGTCACTCAAGCTCTTTGCAGTTCCCATCATTATTCAACAGCACTTTGTTTAACAGACGGAGCCCATCTGTTGACATAATTCCCTACAGACTCTTTTACTTTTTACTCTGAACAAATCAGATCTGGCTAACGCAGTGGTTCCCAAACTTTTTCAGTCGGGACCCCCTGGGGTATTGGAAATATGTTCGGGACCCCCCCAACCTGGTTCCCATCTATATTGGTAGCATTAATTGTATATTGTTGTAAAAACATTACATTTTCTCTGCTAATAATAAGAAGATCCAACTATAATTGTATATTTTATTATGGATTACACATGAACAAAAGTGCTTGTAATAGATACTGTGAATTAATTAAAACTAGCAGGCCTTCTTCCCTGAGTAGTAGATTTTTAAATTCAGATTTCTTTAAGGAAAATATATTAATTAACTATTTCTACTGCAGGTTGCAAACGATCACATCACTTTACCATTCCTTTTCCACACTAGCCTATCAATGACTTGTGTGTGCTCGCTTTCCCTCGCAGATCTTCTCAAAGCGGGGCTGTTGTTTTGAGACTGCCTCTCGGTTCATTCTCAATGTTCAGCTTTGATCTGTATCGTTTTGATGGCAGCAGAAAAAGCCTATCTCACACAAGTAATGTTGCAAAAGGCAGCGTTATGCCCACAGCTCTCTGACCAATGAGATATCTTCGAGCAGTGTTTGTTTACAATTGAATACTAATAATAATAATACATTTGATTTATATAGGTGCACTTTAAAAACAACGTCATCTCAAGGTGCTTCACAAAGCTAAAAGGAGAAAATAATAAAATAAAAAAATCTTCCCGCGACCCCCCTGCAGTACCTCCGCGACCCACCAGGGGTCGCGCCCCACAGTTTGAAAACCACTGAGCTAACGTACGTTTTCGCAGTTAATTCAGGGCGATTGTTGACGATCATCCGGCGGATAAAGAGTGTGGATATTCCTTAGCAACTACATTACATTTAAGTTCGCTGACACTCTTATCCAAAAGTGCAATAAACTAAGAAGATACAAACTCAGAACAACAACAAACACGCAGGTAGAACGCCTAACCATTCTGAGTGTCGGCGCCTTCGCTTCAATCAGCTGAACCTTTAAAGAACTACATTTTCTGTGTTGTTTAGGTTGGATTAGTTTGCAATGTAAGATGTGTAGACGTACTGCCATCCTGATATCTAAGGGGAGCTTGTTCCACCATTTCAGAGCCAGGCTTGCCAACAGGTGTTGAGGGGTACCAGGGTCCGACTCGCAGTGAAGCGAGCTAAATGGCCAAATCAGTTGCTCCATAAGAACTGGTGCCACAGCCGTGTGGACGGCACTCTTTCTGTTGACATCTCCGCGGCGCTGGCCTTCCACCTCATTTTATCACGACTGTAAAATCAAGGTCCTGCTCTTATTGCTACACGCCGTTTAATGGCCTCGGAAATTTCCCAACGTTGCTCCGAGCGATGTGAACCTGTTTAAAAGTGTAGTCGACATAAACCCCGTGTGTGTCGAGGGCTCTGCAACAGTGAACTCTGTGGTGGGGAAACAAAATGCCAAAGTCCTATTCTCTCTGCAGCAGCAAGGAGAGAACTCAACCAAGCGGCTTGTTTACACTTTAAATGTCACCACATGCTGCCGAGGATGAATAAACTCCACATCCCACATTCACAGCCACACCGGGGCGAGACGTCATGCATACATAATTACATTTCATTTGATGTAGTACTGTACTTCTGCAAAGTTGACTGACCTCTGACTTTTTATTCCGGGCTATAATACATGTTTGAAGTGGTAATTGGTGATGTGTTGTTTTGCACTTCTGTACACTCAGTGGGTTAGGGTTAGTTTATTCATTTAGCACAGCATTCAGACGCAACTCAAAGGGCTTTCGTAAGCTTCCACACACAGCTAAGAAAGAGGCAAACAAAACAATTAACTAAAGAGACAAGTTAGTTAGGATGCAATAAAGAAATACTAATATGCTGTTTTGATGCTTCTTCCAGCATGTTGCAAAAATCACCTTTTCTTTTGTCTTTTGTGAATTCGAATATTCTTACTTTGCCACGCAGATGGAAATGTTTTGATTTGTGATAGATAGATAGATGGATAGATGGATGGATAGATGGATAGATAGATAGATAGATAGATAGATAGATAGATAGATAGATAGATAGATAGATGGATAGATGGATAGATGGATAGATGGATAGATAGATAGATAGATGGATAGATGGATGGATGGATAGATAGATAGATAGATAGATAGATAGATAGATAGATAGATAGATAGATAGATAGATAGATAGATAGATGGATGGATGGAAGGATGGATAGATGGATAGATAGATAGATAGATAGATAGATAGATAGATGGATAGATGGATGGATGGAAAGATGGATAGATGGATGGATAGATGGATGGATGGATGGATAGATGGATAGATAGATAGATAGATAGATAGATAGATAGATAGATAGATAGATAGATAGATAGATAGATAGATAGATAGATGGATGGAAGGATGGATAGATGGATAGATAGATAGATAGATAGATAGATGGATAGATGGATAGATGGATGGATAGATGGATGGATGGAAAGATGGATAGATGGATGGATAGATGGATGGATGGATGGATAGATGGATGGATAGATGGATGGATAGATGGATAGATAGATAGATGGATATATGGATGGATGGATATATGGATAGATGGATAGATGGATAGATGGATAGATGGATGGAAGGATGGATAGATGGATAGATGGATGGATGGAAGGATGGATAGATGGATAGATGGATGGATAGATGGATGGATGGATAGATAGATAGATGGATAGATGGATGGATGGAAAGATGGATAGATGGATGGATGGATGGATAGATAGATGGATAGATGGATGGATAGATGGATAGATAGATAGATAGATGGATATATGGATGGATGGATATATGGATAGATGGATAGATGGATAGATGGATGGATAGATGGATAT